>NC_046978.1:37500-40000 GCF_009769545.1 Cyclopterus lumpus
TAATGGCATGAACAGCTGCATATGCAACGCCAGCGAGGAGGAGCAGGGTCAGGGGGAAGACAACGAAGGGGGAGTGGGTTCGGGAGAAGAAGAGGACAGCGACGGGGCCATGCACGAGGAGGAGAGCAACGGGGAGCAGCTAGAGGGTGACAAGAGCCGCCAGACCGCCGGTGACCAGATCAGGGGAGAGGTGGCGGTGACTGCGGCGGAACCTACGGCGGAGCCTGCGATGGAGACTGCAACCACACCCGGCGATGTTGATCGTCATGACCTGCTGGGACCGGGAGGAGCTGAGAGGGAGGCGCGCAGCAGGTCGAGCCTTGACACGGCGGAGCTGCTGCAGGGAGGAGCTGAGAGGGCCGATGCAGGCGGGCATGAGCCACCAGTGGAATCAGTGGCATCGAGGAGGAGAGTGGCGCATGTGAAGAAGGCGACGGCATCTGTGACGACACCTAGCCCTGCTGTTCAACAGGAGCTGCTGAGACCAGGGGGTGCTGAGGAGGAGCCAGGCAGCAGCTCATCCCTGGACGAGGCGGAGGTGCTGGGGGACGGGTCATCGAAGGTGGCTTCTGCTCCGGCAGAACTCTCTGACTCGGACATGGACATCTCTGCAGTAAAAGAGGTGAGGAAAAGACTTGGTGATAAGTGTGAAAAAAGGGAAAAGAAGAAGCACGGCAAAAAATAGACAATCATGAACTATCATACAATAATGTGTGCTTCAGTTATTTTAAACATTGCGTCGCTGAACGCAAATGGTCTCAGAGACTCACTGAAACTTGGGTCCATACTGAGCGCAAACTCACAGTCAGACATGTTATGTCTGCAGGAGACTGGATGGGATGCAGCCCAAGTAGGTGAAGTGAGCAAACTGTGGGGAGGGTATGTCCTGTCCAACCCTGGGATAAACAGGTCGAGGGGGGTGGCCATCCTATTCAAATTAAATAAAATAAACAACATCACTGAAGCATACAGAGATAATGATGGTAGGTTATTGGTTTCAGATTTTTGTTTCGATGGAATGGAATATAGGATTATTAATGTACACGCCCCAAACAAAGAAACAGATAGGAAAATGTTTCTTATGGGCTTGAAGGAATGGTGTATAAACAATACAATGATCATAGGTGACTTCAATGTTGTGTTGTCTAAAAGTGATATTTCGAACAATAATGTCTATAAAAATGATGTGAGCAGAGGGAAACTCATACAGCTGATTAGTGATACCAATTTGATAGACATCTGGAGAATAATAAATAATAGGAAAAGGGGGTTTACGAGGAGGCAGATAGTAAACGGGAAATTGAAACAGTCTAGAATAGATCTATGTCTGGTTAAATCTAGTATAATACAGAAAATTACGGGGATGAACCTTCGTTTTAATACATGGAGTGATCACGCTCAAATGAATATACAACTAGAAGGAAGTAAAAATCCTAGACGACATGGACTATGGTGTTTGAACAATAGTATTTTAGAGGATGATGTGTATAAAAATAAGATAAGTAAATTACTTGCCAATGCAGCCAATGACTTTAAATATGCAGAGGATAAAATTGAATTTTGGGAATATATTAAAGTAAAAATTAAGAAAATAAGTATAAACTATTGTAAAAATAAAAAATGGGAGAGGGAATATGAAGAACGAGCCCTAAATAAGCTTATACAGTCAGAAGTAGAGCTAGCTGAAAACGATAAAGATTATAGTTGCGAGAAGTATGAATTTTATAAAGCCAAACTGGTTGAACTCGAAAAGAAGAGATGTATGGGGGCTGCGGTAAGAAGCCGCTCCAGAGATCTTGTAGAGGGTGAAAGATGCACAGCCTACTTTCTCGGTTTAGAAAAACAGAGACAAAACAAAACACACATAAATGAGTTAGAAGATGGAAATGGTCAAACCATAACCAACTCAGAAGAGATCTCGAGGACAATAGAAATGTTCTACAAGGATCTTTTTAAAAGTGAAGACATAGATGAAAAACAAATGGAGGGGGTTCTCGAAGGAATTCAAGTAAGCATAACAAAGGGGGATAAAGGTTTTTGTGATGCTCCCTTTGTACTTGGGGAGGTAGAGCAAGCTATACAAGGTCTTAACAAAAACAAAAGTCCAGGTATAGATGGTTTAACAGGAGATTTTTATCAGACATTCATGAATGAATTAGCACCAATCCTTTTGGAACTGTACGATAACATGGCGATAAATCAGGTAACTCCAGATTCATTAGCAACAGGACTGATCACTCTGATCTACAAAAACAAAGGCAGTAGGAAGAAATTGGAGAATTATAGACCCATAAGCCTGCTTAACACAGACTATAAAATACTCACAAAAATACTAGCAAACAGATTGAAAGTAGTCATTGGTTCCGTCATCAGTTTCACACAAACATACAGCATACCTGGCAGGAACATTGCCGACACCATCTGCACAGTGAAGGATGTGTTAAGGGAAATGAACCAACAGGGAGGCATCCTACTAGGGGTGGACCTTAATAAAGCCTTT
>NC_046978.1:50000-83344 GCF_009769545.1 Cyclopterus lumpus
TCTTTATGAAAATCCAGTTTTGGCCTGTTCCAAGGCTGAAACGACTTTTAAGACCATAAAAACAAGGAGATGCAGCTTTAAAGATTTAAAGTCATAAAACCATCATATATTCATGAAAAAGTCATGAAACTTGTAAGTCTTGTGTTCTGAGACGATTCTTGAAGAAAATCAAGGAACTTTGTATTCTTTAGGAAAAATCATTTTTGGCCTGCTCCAAGGCTTCATTAAACATCTTTTAAGACCATAAAAACATGGAAATGCAGCTTTGAGTAAGTAAAGTCATGAAACCATCAGTTATTCATGGAAATGTCATGCAACTTGTAAATCTTGTGTTCTTGAACACGTTCTTGAAGAAAATCAAGGAACTTTGTATTCTTTAGGAAAATCCACTTTTGGCCTGCTCCAAGGCTGAAACGTCTTTTAAGACCATAATAACATGGATATGCAGCTTTAAAGATTTAAAGTCATAAAACCATCATATATTCATGAAACTGTCATGAAACTTGTAAGTCTTGTGTTCTGAGACACTTTCTTGAAGAAAATCAAAGAACTTTGTATTCTTTAGGAAAAATCATTTTTGGCCTGCTCCAAGGCTGAAACGTCTTTTAAGACCATAAAAACATGGAGATGCAGCTTTGTGTCAATAAACTAATGAAACCATCAGGTATTCATGGAAATGTCATGCAACTTGTAAATCTTGTGTTCTGAGACACGTTCTTGAAGAAAATCAAGGAACTTTGTATTCTTTAGGAAAATCCACTTTTGGCATGCTCCAAGGCTGAAACGTCTTTTAAGACCATAAAAACATGGAGATGCAGCTTTAAAGATTTAAAGTCATAAAACCATCATATATTCATGAAACTGTCATGAAACTTGTAAGTCTTGTGTTCTGAGACTCTTTCTTGAAGAAAATCAAGGAACTTTGTATTCTTTAGGAAAAATCATTTTTGGCCTGCTCCAAGGCTGAAACGTCTTTTAAGACCATAAAAACATGGAGATGCAGCTATAAAGATTTAAAGTCATAAAACCATCATATATTCATAAAACTGTCATGAAACTTGTATGTGTGGTGTTCTGAGACACTTTCTTGAAGAAAATCAAGGAACTTTGTATTCTTTATGAAAATCCAGTTTTGGCCTGTTCCAAGGCTGAAACGACTTTTAAGACAATAAAAACAAGGAGATGCAGCTTTAAAGATTTAAAGTCATAAAACCATCATATATTCATGAAACTGTCATGAAACTTGTAAGTCTTGTGTTCTGAGACGATTCTTGAAGAAAATCAAGGAACTTTGTATTCTTTAGGAAAAATCATTTTTGGCCTGCTCCAAGGCTGAAACGTCTTTTAAGACCATACAAACATGGAGATGCAGCTTTAAAGATGTAAAGTCATAAAACCATTATATATTCATTACACTGTCATGAAACTTGTAAGTCTTGTGTTCTGAGACACTTTCTTGAAGAAAATCAAGGAACTTTGTATTCTTTAGGAAAATCCACCTTGGCCTGCTCCAAGGCTGAAATGTCTTTTAAGACCATAAAAACATGGAGATGCAGCTTTAAAGATTTAAAATCATAAAACCATTATATATTCATTAAACTGTCATGAAACTTGTAAGTCTTGTGTTCTGAGACACTTTCATGAAGAAAATCAAGGAACTTTGTATTCTTTAGGAAAAATCATTGTTGGCCTGCTCCAAGGCTGAAACGACTTTTAAGACCATAAAAACATGGAGATGCAGCTTTAAAGATTTAAAGTCATAAAACCATCATATATTCATGAAACTGTCATGAAACTTGTAATTCTTGTGTTCTGAGACACTTTCTTGAAGAAAATCAAGGAACTTTGTATTCTTTAGGAAAAATCATTTTTGGCCTTCTCCAAGGCTTCATTAAACATCTTTTAATACCATAAAAACATGGAAATGCAGCTTTGAGTAAGTAAAGTCATGAAACCATCAGGTATTCATGGAAATGTCATGCAACTTGTAAATCTTGTGTTCTTGAACACGTTCTTGAAGAAAATCAAGGAACTTTGTATTCTTTAGGAAAATCCACTTTTGGCCTGCTCCAAGGCTGAAACGTCTTTTAAGACCATAATAACATGGATATGCAGCTTTAAAGATTTAAAGTCATAAAACCATCATATATTCATGAAACTGTCATGAAACTTGTAAGTCTTGTGTTCTGAGACACTTTCTTGAAGAAAATCAAAGAACTTTGTATTCTTTAGGAAAAATCATTTTTGGCCTGCTCCAAGGCTGAAACGTCTTTTAAGACCATAAAAACATGGAGATGCAGCTTTGTGTCAATAAACTAATGAAACCATCAGGTATTCATGGAAATGTCATGCAACTTGTAAATCTTGTGTTCTGAGACACGTTCTTGAAGAAAATCAAGGAACTTTGTATTCTTTAGGAAAATCCACTTTTGGCATGCTCCAAGGCTGAAACGTCTTTTAAGACCATAAAAACATGGAGATGCAGCTTTAAAGATTTAAAGTCATAAAACCATCATATATTCATGAAACTGTCATGAAACTTGTAAGTCTTGTGTTCTGAGACTCTTTCTTGAAGAAAATCAAGGAACTTTGTATTCTTTAGGAAAATCCACTTTTGGCATGCTCCAAGGCTGAAACGTCTTTTAAGACCATAAAAACATGGAGATGCAGCTTTAAAGATTTAAAGTCATAAAACCATCATATATTCATGAAACTGTCATGAAACTTGTAAGTCTTGTGTTCTGAGACACTTTCTTGAAGAAAATCAAGGAACTTTGTATTCTTTATGAAAATCCACTTTTGGCCTGCTCCAAGGCTGAAACGTCTTTTAAGACCATAAAAACATGGAGATGCAGCTTTAAAGATTTAAAGTCATAAAACCATCATATATTCATGAAACTGTCATGAAACTTGTAAGTCTTGTGTTCTGAGACACTTTCTTGAAGAAAATCAAGGAACTTTGTATTCTTTAGGAAAAATCATTTTTGGCCTGCTCCAAGGCTGAAACGTCTTTTAAGACCATAAAAACATGGAGATGCAGCTTTGAGTCAATAAACTAATGAAACCATCAGGTATTCATGGAAATGTCATGCAACTTGTAAATCTTGTGTTCTGAGGACACGTTCTTGAAGAAAATCAAGGAACTTTGTATTCTTTAGGAAAATCCACTTTTGGCCTGCTCCAAGGCTGAAACGTCTTTTAAGACCATAAAAACATGGAGATGCAGCTTTAAAGATTTAAAGTCATAACACCATCATATATTCATGAAACTGTCAGGAAACTTGGAAGTCTTGTGTTCTGAGACGCTTTCTTAAAGAAAATTAAAGGAACTTTGTATTCTTTTGGAAAAATCATTTTTGGCCTGCTCCAAGGCTGAAACATCTTTTAAGATCATAAAAACATGGAGATGCAGCTTTAAAGATTTAAAGTCATAAAACCATCATATATTCATGATACTGTCATGAAACTTGTAAGTCTTGTGTTCTGAGACACTTTCTTGAAGAAAATCAAGGAACTTTGTATTCTTTAGGAAAATCCACCTTGGCCTGCTCCAAGGCTGAAATGTCTTTTAAGACCATAAAAACATGGAGATGCAGCTATAAAGATTTAAAGTCATAAAACCATTATATATTCATTACACTGTCATGAAACTTGTAAGTCTTGTGTTCTGAGACACTTTCATGAAGAAAATCAAGGAACTTTGTATTCTTTAGGAAAAATCATTTTTGGCCTTCTCCAAGGCTTCATTAAACATCTTTTAAGACCATAAAAACATGGAAATGCAGCTTTGAGTAAGTAAAGTCATGAAACCATCAGGTATTCATGGAAATGTCATGCAACTTGTAAATCTTGTGTTCTAGAACACGTTCTTGAAGAAAATCAAGGAACTTTGTATTCTTTAGGAAAATCCACTTTTGGCCTGCTCCAAGGCTGAAACGTCTTTTAAGACCATAAAAACATGGAGATGCAGCTTTAAAGATTTAAAGTCATAAAACCATTATATATTCATGAAACTGTCATGAAACTTGTAAGTCTTGTGTTCTGAGACACTTTCTTGAAGAAAATCAAGGAACTTTGTATTCTTTAGGAAAAATCATTTTTGGCCTGCTCCAAGGCTGAAACGTCTTTTAAGACCATAAAAACATGGAGATGCAGCTTTAAAGATTTAAAGTCATAAAACCATCATATATTCATTAAACTGTCAAGAAACTTGTAAGTCTTGTGTTCTGAGACACTTTCTTGAAGAAAATCAAGGAACTTTGTATTCTTTAGGAAAAATCATTTTTGGCCTGCTCCAAGGCTGAAACGTCTTTTAAGACCATAAAAACATGGAGATGCAGCTTTGAGTCAGTAAAGTCATAAAACCATCATATATTCATGAAACTGTCATGAAACTTGGAAGTCTTGTGTTCTGAGACACTTTCATGAAGAAAATCAAGGAACTTTGTATTCTTTAGGAAAAATCATTGTTGGCCTGCTCCAAGGCTGAAACGACTTTTAAGACCATAAAAACATGGAGATGCAGCTTTAAAGATTTAAAGTCATAAAACCATCATATATTCATGAAACTAGTAAGTCTTGTGTTCTGAGACACTTTCTTGAAGAAAATCAAGGAACTTTGTATTCTTTAGGAAAATCCACTTTTGGCATGCTCCAAGGCTGAAACGTCTTTTAAGACCATAAAAACATGGAGATGCAGCTTTAAAGATTTAAAGTCATAAAACCATCATATATTCATGAAACTGTCATGAAACTTGTAAGTCTTGTGTTCTGAGACTCTTTCTTGAAGAAAATCAAGGAACTTTGTATTCTTTAGGAAAATCCACTTTTGGCATGCTCCAAGGCTGAAACGTCTTTTAAGACCATAAAAACATGGAGATGCAGCTTTAAGAATTTAAAGTCATAAAACCATCATATATTCATGAAACTGTCATGAAACTTGTGAGTATTGTGTTCTGAGACACTTTCTTGAAGAAAATCAAGGAACTTTGTATTCTTTATGAAAATCCACTTTTGGCCTGTTCCAAGGCTGAAACGTCTTATAAGACCATAAAAACATGGAGATGCAGCTTTAAAGATTTAAAGTCATAAAACCATTATATATTCATGAAACTGTCATGAAACTTGTAAGTCTTGTGTTCTGAGACACTTTCTTGAAGAAAATCAAGGAACTTTGTATTCTTTAGGAAAAATCATTTTTGGCCTGTTCCAAGGCTGAAACGTCTTTTAAGACCATACAAATATGGAGATGCAGCTTTGAGTCAATAAACTAATGAAACCATCAGGTATTCATGGAAATGTCATGCAACTTGTAAATCTTGTGTTCTGAGGACACGTTCTTGAAGAAAATCAAGGAACTTTGTATTCTTTAGGAAAATCCACTTTTGGCCTGCTCCAAGGCTGAAACGTCTTTTAAGACCATAAAAACATGGAGATGCAGCTTTAAAGATTTAAAGTCATAACACCATCATATATTCATGAAACTGTCAGGAAACTTGGAAGTCTTGTGTTCTGAGACGCTTTCTTAAAGAAAATTAAAGGAACTTTGTATTCTTTTGGAAAAATCATTTTTGGCCTGCTCCAAGGCTGAAACATCTTTTAAGATCATAAAAACATGGAGATGCAGCTTTAAAGATTTAAAGTCATAAAACCATCATATATTCATGATACTGTCATGAAACTTGTAAGTCTTGTGTTCTGAGACACTTTCTTGAAGAAAATCAAGGAACTTTGTATTCTTTAGGAAAATCCACCTTGGCCTGCTCCAAGGCTGAAATGTCTTTTAAGACCATAAAAACATGGAGATGCAGCTTTAAAGATTTAAAATCATAAAACCATTATATATTCATTACACTGTCATGAAACTTGTAAGTCTTGTGTTCTGAGACACTTTCATGAAGAAAATCAAGGAACTTTGTATTCTTTAGGAAAAATCATTTTTGGCCTTCTCCAAGGCTTCATTAAACATCTTTTAAGACCATAAAAACATGGAAATGCAGCTTTGAGTAAGTAAAGTCATGAAACCATCAGGTATTCATGGAAATGTCATGCAACTTGTAAATCTTGTGTTCTAGAACACGTTCTTGAAGAAAATCAAGGAACTTTGTATTCTTTAGGAAAATCCACTTTTGGCCTGCTCCAAGGCTGAAACGTCTTTTAAGACCATAAAAACATGGAGATGCAGCTTTAAAGATTTAAAGTCATAAAACCATTATATATTCATTAAACTGTCAAGAAACTTGTAAGTCTTGTGTTCTGAGACACTTTCTTGAAGAAAATCAAGGAACTTTGTATTCTTTAGGAAAAATCATTTTTGGCCTGCTCCAAGGCTGAAACGACTTTTAAGACCATAAAAACATGGAGATGCAGCTTTAAAGATTTAAAGTCATAAAACCATCATATATTCATTAAACTGTCAAGAAACTTGTAAGTCTTGTGTTCTGAGACACTTTCTTGAAGAAAATCAAGGAACTTTGTATTCTTTAGGAAAAATCATTTTTGGCCTGCTCCAAGGCTGAAACGTCTTTTAAGACCATAAAAACATGGAGATGCAGCTTTGAGTCAGTAAAGTCATAAAACCATCATATATTCATGAAACTGTCATGAAACTTGGAAGTCTTGTGTTCTGAGACACTTTCATGAAGAAAATCAAGGAACTTTGTATTCTTTAGGAAAAATCATTGTTGGCCTGCTCCAAGGCTGAAACGACTTTTAAGACCATAAAAACATGGAGATGCAGCTTTAAAG
This sequence comes from Cyclopterus lumpus, assembly GCF_009769545.1. Lineage (NCBI taxonomy): Eukaryota > Metazoa > Chordata > Actinopteri > Perciformes > Cyclopteridae > Cyclopterus > Cyclopterus lumpus. The sequence goes on from NC_046978.1 coordinate 56,748, forward strand.
ATTTAAAGTCATAAAACCATCATATATTCATGAAACTAGTAAGTCTTGTGTTCTGAGACACTTTCTTGAAGAAAATCAAGGAACTTTGTATTCTTTATGAAAATCCACTTTTGACCTGCTCCAAGTCTGAAACGTCTTATAAGACCATAAAAACATGGAGATGCAGTTTTAAAGATTTAAAGTCATAAAACCATTATATATTCATGAAACTGTCATGAAACTTGTAAGTCTTGTGTTCTGAGACACTTTCTTGAAGAAAATCAAGGAACTTTGTATTCTTTATGAAAATCCACTTTTGGCATGCTCCAAGGCTGAAACGTCTTTTAAGACCATAAAAACATGGAGATGCAGCTTTAAAGATTTAAAGTCATAAAACCATTATATATTCATTAAACTGTCAAGAAACGTGTAAGTCTTGTGTTCTGAGACACTTTCTTGAAGAAAATCAATGAACTTTGTATTCTTTAGGAAAAATCATTTTTGGACTCCTCCAAGGCTAAAACGTCTTTTAAGACCATAAAAACATGGAGATGCAGCTTTGAGTCAGTAAAGTCATAAAACCATCATATATTCATGAAACTGTCATGAAACTTGTACGTCTTGTGTTCTGAGACACTTTCTTGAAGAAAATCAAGGAACTTTGTATTCGTTATGAAAATCCACTTTTGGCCTGCTCCAAGTCTGAAACGTCTTATAAGACCATAAAAACATGGAGATGCAGCTTTAAAGATTTAAAGTCATAAAACCATTATATATTCATTAAACTGTCATGAAACTTGTAAGTCTTGTGTTCTGAGACACTTTCTTGAAGAAAATCAAGGAACTTTGTATTCTTTAGGAAAAATCATTTTTGGCCTGCTCCAAGGCTGAAACGTCTTTTAAGACCATAAAAACATGGAGATGCAGCTTCGAGGCAAAAACGCTATGAAACCATCAGGTATTCATGGAAATGTCATGGAAATTGTAAATCTTGTGTTCTGAGACACTTTCTTGAAGAAAATCAAGGAACTTTGTATTCTTTAGGAAAATCCACTTTTGGACTGTTCCAAGGCTGAAACGTCTTTTAAGACCATAAAAACATGGAGATGCAGCTTTAAAGATTTAAAGTCATAACACCATCATATATTCATGAAACTGTCAGGAAACTTGGAAGTCTTGTGTTCTGAGACACTTTCTTAAAGAAAATTAAAGGAACTTTGTATTCTTTTGGAAAAATCATTTTTGGCCTGCTCCAAGGCTGAAACATCTTTTAAGATCATAAAAACATGGAGATGCAGCTTTAAAGATTTAAAGTCATAAAACCATCATATATTCATGATACTGTCATGAAACTTGTAAGTCTTGTGTTCTGAGACACTTTCTTGAAGAAAATCAAGGAACTTTGTATTCTTTAGGAAAATCCACCTTGGCCTGCTCCAAGGCTGAAATGTCTTTTAAGACCATAAAAACATGGAGATGCAGCTTTAAAGATTTAAAATCATAAAACCATTATATATTCATTAAACTGTCATGAAACTTGTAAGTCTTGTGTTCTGAGACACTTTCATGAAGAAAATCAAGGAACTTTGTATTCTTTAGGAAAAATCATTGTTGGCCTGCTCCAAGGCTGAAACGACTTTTAAGACCATAAAAACATGGAGACGCAGCTTTAAAGATTTAAAGTCATAAAACCATCATATATTCATGAAACTGTCATGAAACTTGTAAGTCTTGTGTTCTGAGACACTTTCTTGAAGAAAATCAAGGAACTTTGTATTCTTTAGGAAAAATCATTTTTGGCCTTCTCCAAGGCTTCATTAAACATCTTTTAAGACCATAAAAACATGGAAATGCAGCTTTGAGTAAGTAAAGTCATGAAACCATCAGGTATTCATGGAAATGTCATGCAACTTGTAAATCTTGTGTTCTTGAACACGTTCTTGAAGAAAATCAAGGAACTTTGTATTCTTTAGGAAAATCCACTTTTGGCCTGCTCCAAGGCTGAAACGTCTTTTAAGACCATACAAACATGGAGATGCAGCTTTAAAGATGTAAAGTCATAAAACCATTATATATTCATTACACTGTCATGAAACTTGTAAGTCTTGTGTTCTGAGACACTTTCATGAAGAAAATCAAGGAACTTTGTATTCTTTAGGAAAAATCATTTTTGGCCTGCTCCAAGGCTGAAACGTCTTTTAAGACCATAAAAACATGGAGATGCAGCTTTGAGTCAGTAAAGTCATAAAACCATCATATATTCATGAAACTGTCATGAAACTTGTAAGTCTTGTGTTCTGAGACACTTTCTTGAAGAAAATCAAAGAACTTTGTATTCTTTAGGAAAAATCATTTTTGGCCTGCTCCAAGGCTGAAACGTCTTTTAAGACCATAAAAACATGGAGATGCAGCTTTGAGGCAAAAACGGTATGAAACCATCAGGTATTCATGGAAATGTCATGGAAATTGTAAATCTTGTGTTCTAGAACACGTTCTTGAAGAAAATCAAGGAACTTTGTATTCTTTAGGAAAATCCACTTTTGGCCTGCTCCAAGGCTGAAACGTCTTTTAAGACCATAAAAACATGGAGATGCAGCTTTAAAGATTTAAAGTCATAAAACCATCAGTATTCATGAAATGTCATGAAACTTGTAAGTCTTGTGTTCTGAGACACTTTCTTGAATGAAAATCAAGGAACTTTGTATTCTTTATGAAAATCATTTTTGGCCTGTTCCAAGGCTGAAACGTCTTTTAAGACCATAAAAACATGGAGATGCAGCTTTGAGTCAGTAAAGTCATAAAACCATCATATATTCATGAAACTGTCATGAAACTTGTAAGTCTTGTGTTCTGAGACACTTTCTTGAAGAAAATCAAGGAACTTTGTATTCTTTATGAAAATCCACTTTTGGCCTGTTCCAAGGCTGAAACGTCTTTTAAGACCATAAAAACATGGAGATGCAGCTTTGAGGATTTAAAGTCATAAAACCATCATATATTCATGAAACTGTCATGAAACTTGTAAGTCTTGTGTTCTGAGACACTTTCTTGAAGAAAATCAAGGAACTTTGTATTCTTTATGAAAATCCACTTTTGGCCTGTTCCAAGGCTGAAACGTCTTATAAGACCATAAAAACATGGAGATGCAGCTTTAAAGATTTAAAGTCATAAAACCATTATATATTCATGAAACTGTCATGAAACTTGTAAGTCTTGTGTTCTGAGACACTTTCTTGAAGAAAATCAAAGAACTTTGTATTCTTTAGGAAAAATCATTTTTGGCCTGCTCCAAGGCTGAAACGTCTTTTAAGACCATAAAAACATGGAGATGCAGCTTTGAGTCAGTAAAGTCATGCAACCATCAGGTATTCATGGAAATGTCATGAAACTTGTAAGTCTTGTGTTCTGAGACACTTTCTTGAAGAAAATCAAAGAACTTTGTATTCTTTAGGAAAAATCATTTTTGGCCTGCTCCAAGGCTGAAACGTCTTTTAAGACCATAAAAACATGGAGATGCAGCTTTGTGTCAATAAACTAATGAAACCATCAGGTATTCATGGAAATGTCATGCAACTTGTAAATCTTGTGTTCTAGAACACGTTCTTGAAGAAAATCAAGGAACTTTGTATTCTTTAGGAAAATCCACTTTTGGCCTGCTCCAAGGCTGAAACGTCTTTTAAGACCATAAAAACATGGAGATGCAGCTTTAAAGATTTAAAGTCATAAAACCATTATATATTCATTAAACTGTCAAGAAACTTGTAAGTCTTGTGTTCTGAGACACTTTCTTGAAGAAAATCAAGGAACTTTGTATTCTTTAGGAAAAATCATTTTTGGCCTGCTCCAAGGCTGAAACGTCTTTAAAGACCATAAAAACATGGAGATGCAGCTTTGAGTCAGTAAAGTCATGAAACCATCAGGTATTCATGGAAATGTCATGAAACTTGTAAGTCTTGTGTTCTGAGACACTTTCTTGAAGAAAATCAAGGAACTTTGTATTCTTTAGGAAAAATCATTTTTGGCCTGCTCCAAGGCTGAAACGTCTTTTAAGACCATAAAAACATGGAGATGCAGCTTTAAAGATTTAAAGTCATAAAACCATCATATATTCATGAAACTTGTAAGTCTTGTGTTCTGAGACACTTTCTTGAAGAAAATCAATGAACTTTGTATTCTTTAGGAAAAATCATTTTTGGACTCCTCCAAGGCTGAAACGTCTTTTAAGACCATAAAAACATGGAGATGCAGCTTTGTGTCAATAAACTAATGAAACCATCAGGTATTCATGGAAATGTCATGCAACTTGTAAATCTTGTGTTCTAGAACACGTTCTTGAAGAAAATCAAGGAACTTTGTATTCTTTAGGAAAATCCACTTTTGGCCTGCTCCAAGGCTGAAACGTCTTTTAAGACCATAAAAACATGGAGATGCAGCTTTAAAGATTTAAAGTCATAAAACCATTATATATTCATTAAACTGTCAAGAAACTTGTAAGTCTTGTGTTCTGAGACACTTTCTTGAAGAAAATCAAGGAACTTTGTATTCTTTAGGAAAAATCATTTTTGGCCTGCTCCAAGGCTGAAACGTCTTTAAAGACCATAAAAATATTGAGATGCAGCTTTGAGTCAGTAAAGTCATGAAACCATCAGGTATTCATAACAATGTCATGAAACTTGTAAGTCTTGTGTTCTGAGACACTTTCTTGAAGAAAATCAAGGAACTTTGTATTCTATAGAAAGAATCATTTTTGGCCTGCTCCAAGGCTGAAACGTCTTTTAAGACCATAAAAACATGGAGATGCAGCTTTGAAGATTTAAAGTCATAAAACCATCAGTATTTATGAAAATGTCATGAAACTTGTTAGAATTGTGTTCTGAGACACTTTCTTGATGAAAATCAAGGAACTTTGTATTCTTTAGTAAGAATCATTTTTGACCTGCTTCAAGGCTGAAATGTCTTTTAAGACCATAAAAACATGGAGATGCAGCTTTGAGTCAGTAAAGTCATAAAACCATCATATATTCATGAAACTGTCATGAAACTTGTAAGTCTTGTGTTCTGAGACACTTTCTTGAAGAAAATCAAGGAACTTTGTATTCTTTATGAAAATCCACTTTTGGCCTGCTCCAAGTCTGAAACGTCTTATAAGACCATAAAAACATGGAGATGCAGCTTTAAAGATTTAAAGTCATAAAACCATTATATATTCATGAAACTGTCATGAAACTTGTAAGTCTTGTGTTCTGAGACACTTTCTTGAAGAAAATCAAAGAACTTTGTATTCTTTAGGAAAAATCATTTTTGGCCTGCTCCAAGGCTGAAACGTCTTTTAAGACCATAAAAACATGGAGATGCAGCTTTGAGTCAGTAAAGTCATGCAACCATCAGGTATTCATGGAAATGTCATGAAACTTGTAAGTCTTGTGTTCTGAGACACTTTCTTGAAGAAAATCAAGGAACTTTGTATTCTTTAGGAAAAATCATTTTTGGCCTGCTCCAAGGCTGAAACGACTTTTAAGACCATAAAAACATGGAGATGCAGCTTTAAAGATTTAAAGTCATAAAACCATCATATATTCATTAAACTGTCAAGAAACTTGTAAGTCTTGTGTTCTGAGACACTTTCTTGAAGAAAATCAAGGAACTTTGTATTCTTTAGGAAAAATCATTTTTGGCCTGCTCCAAGGCTGAAACGTCTTTTAAGACCATAAAAACATGGAGATGCAGCTTTGAGTCAGTAAAGTCATAAAACCATCATATATTCATGAAACTGTCATGAAACTTGGAAGTCTTGTGTTCTGAGACACTTTCATGAAGAAAATCAAGGAACTTTGTATTCTTTAGGAAAAATCATTGTTGGCCTGCTCCAAGGCTGAAACGACTTTTAAGACCATAAAAACATGGAGATGCAGCTTTAAAGATTTAAAGTCATAAAACCATCATATATTCATGAAACTAGTAAGTCTTGTGTTCTGAGACACTTTCTTGAAGAAAATCAAGGAACTTTGTATTCTTTATGAAAATCCACTTTTGACCTGCTCCAATTCTGAAACGTCTTATAAGACCATAAAAACATGGAGATGCAGTTTTAAAGATTTAAAGTCATAAAACCATTATATATTCATGAAACTGTCATGAAACTTGTGAGTATTGTGTTCTGAGACACTTTCTTGAAGAAAATCAAGGAACTTTGTATTCTTTATGAAAATCACTTTTGGCCTGTTGCAAGCTCAAACGTCTTTTAAGACCATAAAAACATGGAGATGCAGCCTCGAGGATTTAAAGTCATAAAATCATCATATATTCATGAAACTGTCATGAAACTTGTAAGTTTTGTGTTCTGAGACACTTTCTTGAAGAAAATCAAGGAACTTTGTATTCTTTATGAAAATCACTTTTGGCCTGTTCCAAGGCTGAAACGTCTTTTAAGACCATAAAAACATGGAGATGCAGCTTTGAGGATTTAAAGTCATGAAACCATCATATATTCATGAAACTGTCATGAAACTTGTAAGTCTTGTGTTCTGAGACACTTTCTTGAAGAAAATCAAGGAACTTTGTATTCTTTAGGAACAATCATTTTTGGCCTGCTCCAAGGCTGAAACGTCTTTTAAGACCATAAAAACATGGAGATGCAGCTTTAAAGATTTAAAGTCATAAAACCATCATATATTCATGAAACTTGTAAGTCTTGTGTTCTGAGACACTTTCTTGAAGAAAATCAATGAACTTTGTATTCTTTAGGAAAAATCATTTTTGGACTCCTCCAAGGCTAAAACGTCTTTTAAGACCATAAAAACATGGAGATGCAGCTTTGAGTCAGTAAAGTCATAAAACCATCATATATTCATGAAACTGTCATGAAACTTGTAAGTCTTGTGTTCTTAGACACTTTCTTGAAGAAAATCAAGGAACTTTGTATTCGTTATGAAAATCCACTTTTGGCCTGCTCCAAGTCTGAAACGTCTTATAAGACCATAAAAACATGGAGATGCAGCTTTAAAGATTTAAAGTCATAAAACCATTATATATTCATTAAACTGTCATGAAACTTGTAAGTCTTGTGTTCTGAGACACTTTCTTGAAGAAAATCAAAGAACTTTGTATTCTTTAGGAAAAATCATTTTTGGCCTGCTCCAAGGCTGAAACGTCTTTTAAGACCATAAAAACATGGAGATGCAGCTTTGTGTCAATAAACTAATGAAACCATCAGGTATTCATGGAAATGTCATGCAACTTGTAAATCTTGTGTTCTGAGACACGTTCTTGAAGAAAATCAAGGAACTTTGTATTCTTTAGGAAAATCCACTTTTGGCCTGCTCCAAGGCTGAAACGTCTTTTAAGACCATAAAAACATGGAGATGCAGCTTTAAAGATTTAAAGTCATAACACCATCATATATTCATGAAACTGTCATGAAACTTGGAAGTCTTGTGTTCTGAGACACTTTCTTGAAGAAAATCAAGGAACTTTGTATTCTTTAGGAAAATCCACTTTTGGCCTGCTCCAAGGCTGAAATGTCTTTTAAGACAATAAAAACATGGAGATGCAGCTTTAAAGATTTAAAATCATAAAACCATTATATATTCATTAAACTGTCATGAAACTTGTAAGTCTTGTGTTCTGAGACACTTTCATGAAGAAAATCAAGGAACTTTGTATTCTTTAGGAAAAATCATGTTTGGCCTGCTCCAAGGCTGAAACGTCTTTTAAGACCATAAAAACATGGAGATGCAGCTTTGAGGACTTAAAGTCATAAAACCATCATATATTCATGAAACTGTCATGAAACTTGTGAGTATTGTGTTCTGAGACACTTTCTTGAAGAAAATCAAGGAACTTTGTATTCTTTAGGAAAAATCATTTTTGGCCTGTTCCAAGGCTGAAACGTCTTTTAAGACCATAAAAACATGGAGATGCAGCTTTGAGTAAGTAAAGTCATGAAACCATCAGGTATTCATGGAAATGTCATGCAACTTGTAAATCTTGTGTTCTTGAACACGTTCTTGAAGAAAATCAAGGAACTTTGTATTCTTTAGGAAAATCCACTTTTGGCCTGCTCCAAGGCTGAAACGTCTTTTAAGACCATAAAAACATGGAGATGCAGCTTTAAAGATTTAAAGTCATAACACCATTATATATTCATGAAACTGTCAGGAAACTTGGAAGTCTTGTGTTCTGAGACGCTTTCTTAAAGAAAATTAAAGGAACTTTGTATTCTTTTGGAAAAATCATTTTTGGCCTGCTCCAAGGCTGAAACATCTTTTAAGATCATAAAAACATGGAGATGCAGCTTTAAAGATTTAAAGTCATAAAACCATCATATATTCATGATACTGTCATGAAACTTGTAAGTCTTGTGTTCTGAGACACTTTCTTGAAGAAAATCAAGGAACTTTGTATTCTTTAGGAAAATCCACCTTGGCCTGCTCCAAGGCTGAAACGTCTTTTAAGACCATAAAAACATGGAGATGCAGCTTTAAAGATTTAAAGTCATAAAACCATCATATATTCATGAAACTGTCATGAAACTTGTAAGTCTTGTGTTCTGAGACACTTTCTTGAAGAAAATCAAGGAACTTTGTATTCTTTAGGAAAAATCATTTTTGGCCTTCTCCAAGGCTTCATTAAACATCTTTTAAGACCATAAAAACATGGAGATGCAGCTTTGTGTCAATAAACTAATGAAACCATCAGGTATTCATGGAAATGTCATGCAACTTGTAAATCTTGTGTTCTGAGACACGTTCTTGAAGAAAATCAAGGAACTTTGTATTCTTTAGGAAAATCCACTTTTGGCCTGCTCCAAGGCTGAAACGTCTTTTAAGACCATAAAAACATGGAGATGCAGCTTTAAAGATTTAAAGTCATAACACCATCATATATTCATGAAACTGTCAGGAAACTTGGAAGTCTTGTGTTCTGAGACGCTTTCTTAAAGAAAATTAAAGGAACTTTGTATTCTTTTGGAAAAATCATTTTTGGCCTGCTCCAAGGCTGAAACATCTTTTAAGATCATAAAAACATGGAGATGCAGCTTTAAAAATTTAAAGTCATAAAACCATCATATATTCATGAAATTGTCATGAAACTTGTAAGTCTTGTGTTCTGAGACACTTTCTTGAAGAAAATCAAGGAACTTTGTATTCTTTATGAAAATCACTTTTGGCCTGTTCCAAGGCTGAAACGTCTTTTAAGACCATAAAAACATGGAGATGCAGCTTTGAGGCAATTAAAGTCATGAAAACCATCAGTATATTCATGAAACTGTCATGAAACTTGTAAGTCTTGTGTTCTGAGACACTTTCTTGAAGAAAATCAAGGAACTTTGTATTCTTTAGGAAAATTCATTTTTGGCCTGTTCCAAGGCTGAAACGTCTTTTAAGACCATAAAAACATGGAGATGCAGCTTTGAGTCAGTAAAGTCATGAAACCATCAGGTATTCATAAAAATGTCATGAAACTTGTAAATCTTGTGTTCTGAGACACGTTCTTGAAGAAAATCAAGGAACTTTGTATTCTTTAGGAAAATTCATTTTTGGCCTGTTCCAAGGCTGAAACGTCTTTTAAGACCATAAAAACATGGAGATGCAGCTTTGAGTAAGTAAAGTCATAAAACCATCATATATTCATGAAACTGTCATGAAACTTGTAAGTCTTGTGTTCTGAGACACTTTCTTGAAGAAAATCAAAGAACTTTGTATTCTTTAGGAAAAATCATTTTTGGCCTGCTCCAAGGCTGAAACGTCTTTTAAGACCATAAAAACATTGAGATGCAGCTTTGAGTCAGTAAAGTTATGAAACCATCAGGTATTCATGGAAATGTCATGAAACTTGTAAGTCTTGTGTTCTGAGACACTTTCTTGAAGAAAATCAAGGAACTTTGTATTCTTTAAGAAAATCCACTTTTGGCTTGTTCCAAGGCTGAAACGTCTTTTAAGACCATAAAAACATGGAGATGCAGCTTTGAGGATTTAAAGTCATAAAACCATCATATATTCATGAAACTGTCATGAAACTTGTGAGTATTGTGTTCTGAGACACTTTCTTGAAGAAAATAAAGGAACTTTGTATTCTTTATGAAAATCCACTTTTGGACTGTTCCAAGGCTGAAACGTCTTTTAAGACCATAAAAACATGGAGATGCAGCTTTGAGGATTTAAAGTCATAAAACCATCATATATTCATGAAACTGTCATGCAACTTGTAAATATTGTGTTCTGAGACACTTTCTTGAAGAAAATCAAGGAACTTTGTATTCTTTAGGAAAAATCATTTTTGGCCTGCTCCAAGGCTGAAACGTCTTTTAAGACCATAAAAACATGGAGATGCAGCTTTAAAGATTTAAAGTCATAAAACCATCATATATTCATGAAACTTGTAAGTCTTGTGTTCTGAGACACTTTCTTGAAGAAAATCAATGAACTTTGTATTCTTTAGGAAAAATCATTTTTGGACTCCTCCAAGGCTAAAACGTCTTTTAAGACCATAAAAACATGGAGATGCAGCTTTGAGGCAAAAACGGTATGAAACCATCAGGTATTCATGGCAATGTCATGCAACTTGTAAATCTTGTGTTCTGAGACACTTTCTTGAAGAAAATCAAGGAACTTTGTATTCTTTAGGAACAATCACTTTTGGCCTGCTCCAAGGCTGAAACGTCTTTTAAGACCATAAAAACATGGAGATGCAGCTTTAAAGATTTAAAGTCATAAAACCATTATATATTCATTAAACTGTCAAGAAACGTGTAAGTCTTGTGTTCTGAGACACTTTCTTGAAGAAAATCAAGGAACTTTGTATTCTTTAGGAAAAATCATTTTTGGCCTGCTCCAAGGCTGAAACGTCTTTTAAGACCATAAAAACATGGAGATGCAGCTTTAAAGATTTAAAGTCATAAAACCATCATATTCATAATGTCATGAAACTTGTAAGTCTTGTGTTCTGAGACACTTTCTTGAAGAAAATCAATGAACTTTGTATTCTTTAGGAAAAATCATTTTTGGACTCCTCCAAGGCTGAAACGTCTTTTAAGACCATAAAAACATGGAGATGCAGCTTTGAGTCAGTAAAGTCATAAAACCATCATATATTCATGAAACTGTCATGAAACTTGTAAGTCTTGTGTTCTTAGACACTTTCTTGAAGAAAATCAAGGAACTTTGTATTCGTTATGAAAATCCACTTTTGGCCTGCTCCAAGTCTGAAACGTCTTATAAGACCATAAAAACATGGAGATGCAGCTTTAAAGATTTAAAGTCATAAAACCATTATATATTCATTAAACTGTCATGAAACTTGTAAGTCTTGTGTTCTGAGACACTTTCTTGAAGAAAATCAAAGAACTTTGTATTCTTTAGGAAAAATCATTTTTGGCCTGCTCCAAGGCTGAAACGTCTTTTAAGACCATAAAAACATGGAGATGCAGCTTTGTGTCAATAAACTAATGAAACCATCAGGTATTCATGGAAATGTCATGCAACTTGTAAATCTTGTGTTCTGAGACACGTTCTTGAAGAAAATCAAGGAACTTTGTATTCTTTAGGAAAATCCACTTTTGGCCTGCTCCAAGGCTGAAACGTCTTTTAAGACCATAAAAACATGGAGATGCAGCTTTAAAGATTTAAAGTCATAACACCATCATATATTCATGAAACTGTCATGAAACTTGTAAGTCTTGTGTTCTGAGACACTTTCTTGAAGAAAATCAAGGAACTTTGTATTCTTTAGGAAAATCCACCTTGGCCTGCTCCAAGGCTGAAATGTCTTTTAAGACAATAAAAACATGGAGATGCAGCTTTAAAGATTTAAAATCATAAAACCATTATATATTCATTAAACTGTCATGAAACTTGTAAGTCTTGTGTTCTGAGACACTTTCATGAAGAAAATCAAGGAACTTTGTATTCTTTAGGAAAAATCATTGTTGGCCTGCTCCAAGGCTGAAACGACTTTTAAGACCATAAAAACATGGAGATGCAGCTTTAAAGATTTAAAGTCATAAAACCATCATATATTCATGAAACTGTCATGAAACTTGTAAGTCTTGTGTTCTGAGACACTTTCTTGAAGAAAATCAAGGAACTTTGTATTCTTTAGGAAAAATCATTTTTGGCCTTCTCCAAGGCTGAAACGTCTTTTAAGACCATAAAAACATGGAAATGCAGCTTTGAGTAAGTAAAGTCATGAAACCATCAGGTATTCATGGAAATGTCATGCAACTTGTAAATCTTGTGTTCTTGAACACGTTCTTGAAGAAAATCAAGGAACTTTGTATTCTTTAGGAAAATCCACTTTTGGCCTGCTCCAAGGCTGAAACGTCTTTTAAGACCATAAAAACATGGAGATGCAGCTTTAAAGATTTAAAGTCATAACACCATTATATATTCATGAAACTGTCAGGAAACTTGGAAGTCTTGTGTTCTGAGACGCTTTCTTAAAGAAAATTAAAGGAACTTTGTATTCTTTTGGAAAAATCATTTTTGGCCTGCTCCAAGGCTGAAACATCTTTTAAGATCATAAAAACATGGAGATGCAGCTTTAAAGATTTAAAGTCATAAAACCATCATATATTCATGATACTGTCATGAAACTTGTAAGTCTTGTGTTCTGAGACACTTTCTTGAAGAAAATCAAGGAACTTTGTATTCTTTATGAAAATCCACTTTTGGCCTGTTCCAAGGCTGAAACGTCTTTTAAGACCATAAAAACATGGAGATGCAGCTTTGAGGACTTAAAGTCATAAAACCATCATATATTCATGAAACTGTCATGAAACTTGTAAGTCTTGTGTTCTGAGACACTTTCTTGAAGAAAATCAAGGAACTTTGTATTCTTTAGGAAAAATCATTTTTGGCCTGCTCCAAGGCTGAAACGTCTTTTAAGACCATAAAAACATGGAGATGCAGCTTTGAGGATTTAAAGTCATAAAACCATCATATATTCATGAAATTGTCATGAAACTTGTGAGTATTGTGTTCTGAGACACTTTCTTGAAGAAAATCAAGGAACTTTGTATTCTTTAGGAAAATCCACCTTTGGCCTGCTCCAAGGCTGAAACGTCTTTTAAGACCATAAAAACATGGAGATGCAGCTTTAAAGATTTAAAGTCATAAAACCATTATATATTCATTAAACTGTCATGAAACTTGTAAGTCTTGTGTTCTGAGACACTTTCATGAAGAAAATCAAGGAACTTTGTATTCTTTAGGAAAAATCATTGTTGGCCTGCTCCAAGGCTGAAACGACTTTTAAGACCATAAAAACATGGAGATGCAGCTTTAAAGATTTAAAGTCATAAAACCATCATATATTCATGAAACTGTCATGAAACTTGTAAGTCTTGTGTTCTGAGACACTTTCTTGAAGAAAATCAAGGAACTTTGTATTCTTTAGGAAAAATCATTTTTGGCCTTCTCCAAGGCTTCATTAAACATCTTTTAAGACCATAAAAACATGGAGATGCAGCTTTGTGTCAATAAACTAATGAAACCATCAGGTATTCATGGAAATGTCATGCAACTTGTAAATCTTGTGTTCTGAGACACGTTCTTGAAGAAAATCAAGGAACTTTGTATTCTTTAGGAAAATCCACTTTTGGCCTGCTCCAAGGCTGAAACGTCTTTTAAGACCATAAAAACATGGAGATGCAGCTTTAAAGATTTAAAGTCATAACACCATCATATATTCATGAAACTGTCAGGAAACTTGGAAGTCTTGTGTTCTGAGACGCTTTCTTAAAGAAAATTAAAGGAACTTTGTATTCTTTTGGAAAAATCATTTTTGGCCTGCTCCAAGGCTGAAACATCTTTTAAGATCATAAAAACATGGAGATGCAGCTTTAAAGATTTAAAGTCATAAAACCATCATATATTCATGATACTGTCATGAAACTTGTAAGTCTTGTGTTCTGAGACACTTTCTTGAAGAAAATCAAGGAACTTTGTATTCTTTAGGAAAATCCACCTTGGCCTGCTCCAAGGCTGAAATGTCTTTTAAGACCATAAAAACATGGAGATGCAGCTTTAAAGATTTAAAATCATAAAACCATTATATATTCATTAAACTGTCATGAAACTTGTAAGTCTTGTGTTCTGAGACACTTTCATGAAGAAAATCAAGGAACTTTGTATTCTTTAGGAAAAATCATTTTTGGCCTTCTCCAAGGCTTCATTAAACATCTTTTAAGACCATAAAAACATGGAAATGCAGCTTTGAGTAAGTAAAGTCATGAAACCATCAGGTATTCATGGAAATGTCATGCAACTTGTAAATCTTGTGTTCTTGAACACGTTCTTGAAGAAAATCAAGGAACTTTGTATTCTTTAGGAAAATCCACTTTTGGCCTGCTCCAAGGCTGAAACGTCTTTTAAGACCATAATAACATGGATATGCAGCTTTAAAGATTTAAAGTCATAAAACCATCATATATTCATGAAACTGTCATGAAACTTGTAAGTCTTGTGTTCTGAGACACTTTCTTGAAGAAAATCAAAGAACTTTGTATTCTTTAGGAAAAATCATTTTTGGCCTGCTCCAAGGCTGAAACGTCTTTTAAGACCATAAAAACATGGAGATGCAGCTTTGAGTCAGTAAAGTCATGCAACCATCAGGTATTCATGGAAATGTCATGAAACTTGTAAGTCTTGTGTTCTGAGACACTTTCTTGAAGAAAATCAAGGAACTTTGTATTCTTTAAGAAAAATCATTTTTGGCCTGCTCCAAGGCTGAAACGTCTTTTAAGACCATAAAAACATGGAGATGCAGCTTTGAGTCAGTAAAGTCATAAAACCATCATATATTCATGAAACTGTCATGAAACTTGTAAGTTTGTGTTCTGAGACACTTTCTTGAAGAAAATAAAGGAACTTTGTATTCTTTAGGAAAATCCACTTTTGGCCTGCTCCAAGGCTGAAACGTCTTTTAAGACCATAAAAACATGGAGATGCAGCTTTAAAGATTTAAAGTCATAAAACCATTATATATTCATTAAACTGTCAAGAAACGTGTAAGTCTTGTGTTCTGAGACACTTTCTTGAAGAAAATCAAGGAACTTTGTATTCTTTAGGAAAAATCATTTTTGGCCTGCTCCAAGGCTGAAACGTCTTTTAAGACCATAAAAACATGGAGATGCAGCTTTAAAGATTTAAAGTCATAAAACCATCATATATTCATGAAACTTGTAAGTCTTGTGTTCTGAGACACTTTCTTGAAGAAAATCAATGAACTTTGTATTCTTTAGGAAAAATCATTTTTGGACTCCTCCAAGGCTAAAACGTCTTTTAAGACCATAAAAACATGGAGATGCAGCTTTGTGTCAATAAACTAATGAAACCATCAGGTATTCATAGAAATGTCATGCAACTTGTAAATCTTGTGTTCTGAGACACGTTCTTGAAGAAAATCAAGGAACTTTGTATTCTTTAGGAAAATCCACTTTTGGCCTGCTCCAAGGCTGAAACGTCTTTTAAGACCATAAAAACATGGAGATGCAGCTTTAAAGATTTAAAGTCATAACACCATCATATATTCATGAAACTGTCAGGAAACTTGGAAGTCTTGTGTTCTGAGACACTTTCATGAAGAAAATCAAGGAACTTTGTATTCTTTAGGAAAAATCATTGTTGGCCTGCTCCAAGGCTGAAACGACTTTTAAGACCATAAAAACATGGAGATGCAGCTTTAAAGATTTAAAGTCATAAAACCATCATATATTCATGAAACTGTCATGAAACTTGTAAGTCTTGTGTTCTGAGACACTTTCTTGAAGAAAATCAAGGAACTTTGTATTCTTTAGGAAAAATCATTTTTGGCCTTCTCCAAGGCTTCATTAAACATCTTTTAAGACCATAAAAACATGGAAATGCAGCTTTGAGTAAGTAAAGTCATGAAACCATCAGGTATTCATGGAAATGTCATGCAACTTGTAAATCTTGTGTTCTTGAACACGTTCTTGAAGAAAATCAAGGAACTTTGTATTCTTTAGGAAAATCCACTTTTGGCCTGCTCCAAGGCTGAAACGTCTTTTAAGACCATACAAACATGGAGATGCAGCTTTAAAGATGTAAAGTCATAAAACCATTATATATTCATTACACTGTCATGAAACTTGTAAGTCTTGTGTTCTGAGACACTTTCATGAAGAAAATCAAGGAACTTTGTATTCTTTAGGAAAAATCATTTTTGGCCTGCTCCAAGGCTGAAACGTCTTTTAAGACCATAAAAACATGGAGATGCAGCTTTGAGTCAGTAAAGTCATAAAACCATCATATATTCATGAAACTGTCATGAAACTTGTAAGTCTTGTGTTCTGAGACACTTTCTTGAAGAAAATCAAGGAACTTTGTATTCTTTAGGAAAATCCACCTTGGCCTGCTCCAAGGCTGAAATGTCTTTTAAGACCATAAAAACATGGAGATGCAGCTTTAAAGATTTAAAATCATAAAACCATTATATATTCATTAAACTGTCATGAAACTTGTAAGTCTTGTGTTCTGAGACACTTTCATGAAGAAAATCAAGGAACTTTGTATTCTTTAGGAAAAATCATTGTTGGCCTGCTCCAAGGCTGAAACGACTTTTAAGACCATAAAAACATGGAGATGCAGCTTTAAAGATTTAAAGTCATAAAACCATCATATATTCATGAAACTGTCATGAAACTTGTAAGTCTTGTGTTCTGAGACACTTTCTTGAAGAAAATCAAGGAACTTTGTATTCTTTAGGAAAAATCATTTTTGGCCTTTTTCAAGGCTTCATTAAACATCTTTTAAGACCATAAAAACATGGAAATGCAGCTTTGAGTAAGTAAAGTCATGAAACCATCAGGTATTCATGGAAATGTCATGCAACTTGTAAATCTTGTGTTCTTGAACACGTTCTTGAAGAAAATCAAGGAACTTTGTATTCTTTAGGAAAAATCATTTTTGGCCTGCTCCAAGGCTGAAACGTCTTTTAAGACCATAAAAACATGGAGATGCAGCTTTGAGTCAGTAAAGTCATAAAACCATCATATATTCATGAAACTGTCATGAAACTTGTAAGTCTTGTGTTCTGAGACACTTTCTTGAAGAAAATAAAGGAACTTTGTATTCTTTAGGAAAATCCACTTTTGGCCTGCTCCAAGCCTGAAACGTCTTTTAAGACCATAAAACATGGAGATGCAGCTTTAAAGATTTAAAGTCATAAAACCATTATATATTCATTAAACTGTCGTGAAACTTGTAAGTCTTGTGTTCTGTGACACTTTCTTGAAGAAAATCAAGGAACTTTGTATTCTTTAGGAAAATCCACTTTTGGCCTGCTCCAAGGCTGAAACGTCTTTTAAGACCATAAAAACATGGAGATGCAGCTTTGAGTCAGTAAAGTCATGAAACCATCAGGTATTCATGGAAATGTCATGAAACTTGTAAGTCTTGTGTTCTGAGACACTTTCTTGAAGAAAATCAAGGAACTTTGTATTCTTTAGGAAAAATCATTTTTGGCCTGCTCCAAGGCTGAAACGTCTTTTAAGACCATAAAAACATGGAGATGCAGCTTTAAAGATTTAAAGTCATAAAACCATCATATATTCATGAAACTTGTAAGTCTTGTGTTCTGAGACACTTTCTTGAAGAAAATCAATGAACTTTGTATTCTTTAGGAAAAATCATTTTTGGACTCCTCCAAGGCTGAAACGTCTTTTAAGACCATAAAAACATGGAGATGCAGCTTTGTGTCAATAAACTAATGAAACCATCAGGTATTCATGGAAATGTCATGCAACTTGTAAATCTTGTGTTCTAGAACACGTTCTTGAAGAAAATCAAGGAACTTTGTATTCTTTAGGAAAATCCACTTTTGGCCTGCTCCAAGGCTGAAACGTCTTTTAAGACCATAAAAACATGGAGATGCAGCTTTAAAGATTTAAAGTCATAAAACCATTATATATTCATTAAACTGTCAAGAAACTTGTAAGTCTTGTGTTCTGAGACACGTTCTTGAAGAAAATCAAGGAACTTTGTATTCTTTAGGAAAATCCACCTTGGCCTGCTCCAAGGCTGGAATGTCTTTTAAGACCATAAAAACATGGAGATGCAGCTTTAAAGATTTAAAATCATAAAACCATTATATATTCATTAAACTGTCATGAAACTTGTAAGTCTTGTGTTCTGAGACACTTTCATGAAGAAAATCAAGGAACTTTGTATTCTTTAGGAAAAATCATTGTTGGCCTGCTCCAAGGCTGAAACGACTTTTAAGACCATAAAAACATGGAGATGCAGCTTTAAAGATTTAAACTAATGAAACCATCAGGTATTCATGGAAATGTCATGCAACTTGTAAATCTTGTGTTCTGAGACACGTTCTTGAAGAAGATCAAGGAACTTTAGGAAAATCCACTTTTGGCCTGCTCCAAGGCTGAAACGTCTTTTAAGACCATAAAAACATGGAGATGCAGCTTTAAAGATTTAAAGTCATAAAACCATCATATATTCATGAAACTTGTAAGTCTTGTGTTCTGAGACACTTTCTTGAAGAAAATCAATGAACTTTGTATTCTTTAGGAAAAATCATTTTTGGCCTCCTCCAAGGCTGAAACGTCTTTTAAGACCATAATAACATGGATATGCAGCTTTAAAGATTTAAAGTCATAAAACCATCATATATTCATGAAACTGTCATGAAACTTGTAAGTATTGTGTTCTGAGACACTTTCTTGAAGAAAATCAAAGAACTTTGTATTCTTTAGGAAAAATCATTTTTGGCCTGCTCCAAGGCTGAAACGTCTTTTAAGACCATAAAAACATGGAGATGCAGCTTTGAGTCAGTAAAGTCATGAAACCATCAGGTATTCATGGAAATGTCATGAAACTTGTAAGTCTTGTGTTCTGAGACACGTTCTTGAAGAAAATCAAGGAACTTTGTATTCTTTAGGAAAAATCATTTTTGGCCTGCTCCAAGGCTGAAACGTCTTTTAAGACCATAAAAACATGGAGATGCAGCTTTAAAGATTTAAAGTCATAAAACCATCATATATTCATGAAACTTGTAAGTCTTGTGTTCTGAGACACTTTCTTGAAGAAAATCAATGAACTTTGTATTCTTTAGGAAAAATCATTTTTGGCCTCCTCCAAGGCTGAAACGTCTTTTAAGACCATAAAAACATGGAGATGCAGTTTTAAAGATTTAAAATCATAAAACCATTATATATTCATTAAACTGTCATGAAACTTGTAAGTCTTGTGTTCTGAGACACTTTCTTGACGAAAATCAAGGAACATTGTATTCTTTAAGGAAATCCACTGTTGGACTCTGTACAGGCTAAAAAGTTGTTTCGGACCATAAAAAGAAGTAAATGTATTTTTTAAGCAGTTAAGTGATGAAAGCACCAGATATTCATGAAAATACAAAGAAACATGTAAGTCTTGTGTTCTGAGACACTTTCTTAAAGAAAATCAATGAACTTTGTATTCTTTAGGAAAAATCATTTTTGGCCTGCTCCAAGGCTGAAACGTCTTTTAAGACCATAAAAACATGGAGATGCAGCTTTAAAGATTTAAAGTCATAAAACCATCATATATTCATGAAACTGTCAAGAAACTTGTAAATCTTGTGTTCTGAGACACTTTCTTGAAGAAAATCAAGGAACTTTGTATTCTTTAGGAAAAATCATTTTTGGCCTGCTCCAAGGCTGAAACGTCTTTTAAGACCATAAAAACATGGAGATGCACCTTTGAGTCAGTAAAGTCATAAAACCATCATATATTCATGAAACTGTCATGAAACTTGTAAATCTTGTTTTCTGAGACACTTTCTTGAAGAAAATCAAGGAACTTTGTATTCTTTAGGAAAAATCATTTTTGGCCTGCTCCAAGGCTGAAACGTCTTTTAAGACCATAAAAACATGGAGATATTTATTTATATATACAGCGTTATTTTCGGATTGTTTGAGCACAGCCCTCTGCCCGTGTGTATTTGTGGCTCACCACTGCTCTCAGGTAACCCAACCTGCAGCTCATCATACGCCAGACACAGAATGAACACACCGAATGAACCTGGTTGCTAGGTTTTGATTAAGTCATGTGCACTGGTTTTAGCCGGGGATTACACAAAGGCTCTATGCTGATGCCAAGTGATTTCCTGAAGACAGCAAAATATGAAGACAAGATCAAATAAGACAGAGGGCTCTCCCATCCCCAGGACAATAAAGACCAGGACCCCCAGTTACTCGGACTCTCACCTCACCAGGACAATAAAGACCAAGAACCCCACTTAATGACTGACATCCCCAGGACCCCCACATCCCCAGGACAGTAACGAACACGACCCCCACTGACTAGGACTCTCAAGTCCCCAGTACAATAAAGACCAGGACCCCACTGATTCGAACTCTCACATACCCAGAACAATAAAGACCAGCATCCCCACTGACTCAGACTTTCACATCCCCAGGACAATAAAGACCAGGACCCCCAATGACTAGGAGTCTCACATACCCAGGACAATCAAGACCAGGACCCTCACTAACTGACTGACATCCCATGGACAATAAAAACCAGGACCCCCACTAACTGACTCTCAAGTCCCCAGGACAATAAAGACCAGGACCCCACTGACTTTGGCTCTCACCTCCCCAGGACATTGAAGAACAGGATAGCCACCAACTGACTCGGACTCAAGTACCCAGGAGAATAAAGACCAGGACCCCCAATGACTCAGAGTCTCACATCCCCAGGACTAAAAAGACCAGGACCCCCACTAACAGACTCTAACATCCACTAACTGACTCTCATATCCCCATAACAATAAAGACCAGGACCCCCACTAACAGACTCTGACATCCCCAGGACAATAAAGACCAGGACTCCCACTGACTCGGACCCTCACATCCCCAGGACAACAAAGACCAGGACCCCCACTGTCTGACTCACATCCCGAGGGCAATAAAGACCAGAACCCCCTCTGACTCTCACATCCCCAGGACAATAAAGACCAGGACCCCCACTGACTGACTTTCACATCCCCAGGACAATAAAGACCAGGACCCCACTGACTGACTTTCACATCCCCAGGACAATAAAGACCAGGACCCCACTGACTTTGGCTCTCACCTCCCCAGGACATTGAAGACCAGGAACCCCACTGACTCAGACTTTTACCTCCCCAGGACAATAAAGACTAGGATTCCCACTGACTCGGACCCTCACATCCTCAGGACAATAAAGACCAGGACCCCCACTAACAGACTCTAACATCCACTAACTGACTGACATCCCCAGGACAATGAAGACCAGGACCCCCACTAACAGACTCTAACATCCATTAACTGACTGACATCCCCAAGACAATGAAGACCAGGACCCCCACTGACTCGGACCCTCACATCCTCAGGACAATAAAGACCAGGACCCCCACTAACAGACTCTAACATCCACTAACTGACTGACATCCCCAGGACAATGAAAACCAGGACCCCAACTAACAGACTCTGACATCCCCAGGACAATAAAGACCAGGACCCCCACTGACTCTGACATCCCCAAGACAATAAAGACTAGGACCCCCGCTAACTGAATGACTTCCCCAGGACAATAGCAACCAGGACCTCCGTTAACTGACTGACATCCCCAGGACAATGAAGACCAGGACACCCACTGACTCGGACCCTCA
Organism: Cyclopterus lumpus; assembly: GCF_009769545.1. Taxonomy (NCBI): domain Eukaryota; kingdom Metazoa; phylum Chordata; class Actinopteri; order Perciformes; family Cyclopteridae; genus Cyclopterus; species Cyclopterus lumpus. The sequence continues at coordinate 78,378 of NC_046978.1, forward strand.
CATCCTCAGGACAATAAAGACCAGGACCCCCACTGACACGGACTGTCAGGTCCCCAGGCAATAAAGACCAGGACCCTTACTGACTGGGACTCTTACATCCCAAGGACAATAAAAACCAGGACCCCCACTGACTCGAACCCTCACATCCCCAGGATACTAAAGACCAGGATACCCACTGACTCGGACTCTCACCTCTCCAGGACAATAAAAATCAGGACCCCCACCGACTCTGACTTTCATATCCGCGGGACAATAAAGACCATGGCCCCCAATAACTGACTCGGACATCCCCAGGACAATGAAAGCCAGGAACCCCCGCTAACTGACTGACATCCCCAGGACAATAAAGACCAGGACCCCCACTAACAGACTCTGACATCCCCAGGACAATAAGACCAGCACCCCCACCGACTGACATTCATAAACGCAGAACAATAAAGACCAGGACCCCTACTGACTCGGACTCACATCCTCAGGAAGATAAAGACCAGGACAGCCACTAACTGACTCGCACCTCCCCAGGACAAAGACAAGGACCCCCAATAAGTCCCCAGGACAATAAAGACCATGAACCCCACTAACATACTCTGACATCCACAGGACAATAAAGACCAGGACCCCCACTAACTGACTCTCACATCCCCAGGACAATAAAGACCAGGACTATTTCTTTCAACAGCCTTGCACATCTTTTCTTATTAAAATACACTTGCCACTTTTATTTCATAATATAAACTTGTTCTAAAGTACTGTTATCGGCATGTTTACCATGTTTATTGTTTTGATTATTTTCATTGTTTTATTCTGTGTCTATGTTTATTGTTGTGCACCTTTCCACCAAGTAAAATTCCTTGTAAGTTCAACGTACCTGGCAATAAACACTTCTGATTCATTAGCTTGCTAACAGCTTGTCCCATTATCATTTAAAGGATCAACTGCACTGCCACACATATGGTGCTTCAATAATCCTTAGGTGTGCAGAAAACGGATGGTTTTAGCTGCCAACGGCATTTCTTTAGCGTTTTAGCCCTTGGTTACGATGGTTCAGATTGTTTGGTTGTCTCTATGAAAGATGTTTTGATGTTGGAAGAACATCTGCGTTGTATTCAGGTTAAATATGGAAAAAAGCTTAGGTTTACATCCTCAAATGTCAAATTGTTGCATCTGAAGAAAATTTTCTAAAAAAGGTATAAAAAAAGTCCTGGTTGTTATAGTCTATTTTTAACTTGTGTGTGTTTTTACAGCTGGCTGACTGGCAAAGATGACAGCCATGTAACTCATGGGTCCCAAAACCCAGTTCTATCTTCCAACGACATTTATCTATACACTTTTATTTAGTTCAAATTAGAAAAAGGCAAAGCAGTGTTAAGTCTTGACTTTGTATTTAAATCAGGGACAACACTGAGATTTTAGGATAGAGTTAACCCTCCATTTTAATGTGTTCCTATGTTGAGAGTCCCATGGACCTTGGACACACTGGCATTGTTCCTCTAATCGTGATCCCGGGGTCAGTTTCTGCTTTGCCTCAGAGAGGACAGGAGGAGGGGCAGCAGGTTGAGAGCCGGGCGGGGCTCCTGCACCCCTAGTGCCACCAGAGCCCCAGCCAAGAGAGAGGTAACTCTGGGCAGGACAGGGGGCTGATCCGGCATCACCTGCAACACAGAGGTCAATCAAACAGGAAGCTCAGAACGACATACAACGCAGCTGTCCAGCTTATCTTCTGTTTGACTTTATTAAGAAATTTCCCTCTGGGATGAATAAAGTATCTATCTATCCATCCATCTATCTTATTGATTGAAACACAAAATAAATAGCTTCATCGATAAAAGTGTTAATAAAAACAGAAGATGTGAACAAATCAATGTAACTTGATCTTCATCAAGAAAAATATTATAAAGTATTCGTCGTTTGTTTCATTTCAAGACTAAAATGTACATAAATAAAAGAATATTGACAACGAAAATGGTGAAATCTCAGTTATACGCCCTGATGAGTAAAGACGTCTTGCGTTTAGCCTTTCAAAAACAGCTTCTTCACTGCGTTTGCTCTCCCGCCCGCTACAGGATCACAAATGGAAGATAATGAGGATGCTTGTCTGCCTTAATTAACAACGCAGTTTAAAGTCCTTTTTATTGGATTCTTTACAGCCAAGATCCCTTCAACAAAATCCATTACAGTATGAAACCTGTCTGAGAAAACTTTGACAAAATCATTGACTAAAATTACAATTCAATTATAACCGAGTTCTACTCCATCTTGACTAAAATGTGACTTTATACCAACAATCATTTTAAAAAAAAGACTAAATTAAAAAATAAAAATTAACACTCCCCCCACCCCGGGGGAATTAATGGAGACCCAGCATTAATTAACTTAAAAAGCACAAATCGCTCTGTGCAGCGGGTAGACAGCGGCTCAAGTAGACCGTACTCCTCTATATCTCTACAATTGTTGAAACTTTCTGAAACAGACAATATGTGATGGGAGCCACTGCTTTGTAGCCCTTCAAACATTACACACCTGCTTACCTTTTCAACTTTATGACAGTGAATGAGTCCATCCTGTCCAATGTAAAAAGTAGAGAATGCATCATATGACCTATAACAGATGATATTTGGATTAAATTAGATTATAAACTAAAGTGACAAATAAAAAAGAAGTATATTGCATTTTAATAAGACAAAGGCTTTTAAAGCAGTGATGGAAACAAAATCCGCTTCATAGATTAGATCTAGTAACAGCTGTGCAACACCAGCAGCTCCAGTCTGGATGCACTGTGTGTTACCTGTACAGGTGAGACTTGTCTTTGCGATAGAAGCGCAGAAGCAGAGAGGATAAGGGAAGGCCCCTGATCCTCCAGCGAGCCTTAATGGTCCCGTCCTCCATGTGCTTAGTGAGCTTCAGCACCTCCAGTCGAGCTTTGGCGTAGTAACATAGACACAGGAGGCGCCACAGAGAGAGGGTGAGCTGGTACACCATACGGCCTCTGACCAACACACACAGCAACAGTAGGGTCACATAGCGTGCAAACTTCTACACATTACTTGATCAGAGCAGAACAGTGTCTGTAATAAGGTACCACCAATTGCCAAACCTGAATGAGCAGCAGTACCTGGTCTTGGTATTGATGAGCCCGTTGATGAATTCCATATCTTTCGAATACATCGTGTAATCATGGTTCTTCATAAAGAAACTTGGAAGCTGCAAAACAAGATTGAGGGATACTTTTACAACGAGTCACCACTTTGGTACTGTATGTACTACCACAGTCAGCTTGATAACAGATTGTGACTAGTGTATCATGAGCAGGTTTTCAGGAGGCATTCATTCATCTTTTATGGCAATGCCTTTGGCATACTATTCCCTTATACTTTATCTCTTTATGAAGTTATTCTGTGACTCAAACAGCACCATCACTGCTGAGAAGCAGAAGCTGTTTACCCTCCGACACAAAGATAAGTTTTGCCTCTTCCCTTCTGTAGCTGTCCTAAGGACATACATTATAGTGCATTGACAAATGCAAAGTGGGCGCACTTTCAGGGCATCTCAAAAACAAGACTGTTTTATTACAAGTATTGTGCTACATGCTGGGTATACTAGAATATGGAGCAACGAGTGTGGTGACTTTTTATACCTTCAGCGACAGCTGAGCCAATCACAGTGGATGGAGCATCACAAAATAAAAACACTTCGAGAAAAACATGTGAAATGCTTGCCGAAAAAGAAAGTAGAAAAGGAGGCAGAGATCGAATAGCTATCACAGAAGCCGGACCGAGACATAATCTTTACACATTTATGAATCACATTTACTTTATATATATTATTATTAAATTAAATTGTTAATTGTAGCTGCAGGGATTTAATGAAGTAAAAAGCTGAAGCTTTTCAGACCGTATAAAGCAGCTGTGGACAAGATACTGTAAATATCACCCATATTTATTCACAGATCAATTGACAACCGACAATGCTGTTTAGACATTAAACATGTTTTATGCTGAATTAAACAAGTTCATTTAACATTTTCATCATAAGTATTTATTTAGTTATTGTTGAGATTAACAGATTAGCAGTGGGTTAGGGTTAAAGACTGAGATGCCTGTTCTCAGAGCCATGCTCTTGTTGTAACAAATGTTTTCATTAAACTGATTCAAACAATCCTACAACAGTATAGTGAACAAAAAACATTTGTAGAACAAAAACTACAAATTAAACCTTGGATAGTGTTCATGCAATGCACTGCTCCCTACATAAATAAAAATAAACACAAAGAAAAAAGATTATTGACATTGGTATTGATAAAATCTTTTAAATGATGACACCTGTTACGCTACAGTAAACAGACCATGGCTTTGTTATGATGGACTTAATTATACAGGATGTTTGGGTTTAAAAGTCACAGTGGTCGGTGCAACTTTTACTTATCCAGACAGTGTGCACTCTTACCTCTATCCTCAGTCTTTCATACATCATGGCCAGTTTCTCCTCTTCCTCACTATGTCTCTCAGAACGGTCCCCCTCTGCTCTCTCTGCATGGCTACACAGAGAGGTGGATGGCAGCAGAGGCAACTCCAAAAGCTTGTTGTCAAGTTCAATATCCTGCCTGGATTTCAGCACGCTGCCAGCTACTGGCTCTGTGGCTGGGCAATGAAAACAATAAAACTGGGAACCATACATGAACGGTGCAGGACACCTCTCTGCTTCAAACAGGCTTCTGAAACAACCATGTTCTCTCTTCAAAGCATCAACACTGTTTCTTTTGAAGCCGTCAACACTGATGTCATCCTCTCTGCTGCCATCCACTGTGGTCAACAGGAAGGAGAACTCAGAGGACTTGAGGGGTCCAGGACTGAGGATCTCTCCTAGTTTATTGTGACCCAACAGAAGGATCTCTAACAGGGTGTGGAGGCCATCTGACTTGCCCTGTCGCACAAGCACACACACACTGAGAGACTCCCAGTCTTCCTCGT